>NC_051201.1:16720000-16755000 GCF_015220075.1 Falco rusticolus | reverse complement strand
AAAATCAATTAGTTTTAATTGTGAATGAAAATCCAGCTTCTCCTTCTGAAACCTTCCCTCCTAGTTCCCCTTCTGATAATCCTGATGAACAGATGAATGACACAGTTAATAACACAGATCAAGTAGACTGCAGTGACCTTTCAGAGCATAACAAACTTGACAGGGAAGAATCCATGGATGTGGAGGCTTCCAGCATTAACAATAGCAGTAGCAGTTCCAAGAGCGTCAACAATAGTATTACAAGCAGTAACAGCTCCACAATGGGTACCTCAGCTGTAACAACCTCTCTACCTCACATAGGGGATTTGACAACATTAGGCAACTTTTCAGTGATAAATAGTAATGTAATAATTGAAAACCTTCAGAGTACTAAAGTGGCAGTAGCACAGTTCTCACAGGAAGCGAGATGTAACGGTGCATCGAACAGTAAGCTTGCTGTACCTGCCCTGATGGAGCAACTGTTGGCGTTACAGCAGCAGCAGATCCATCAGTTGCAACTGATTGAACAAATTCGTCACCAAATATTATTGTTGGCTTCCCAAAATACAGACATGCCAACATCTTCGAGCCCTTCTCAAGGTACTTTACGAACGTCTGCCAACCCCTTGTCCACATTAAGTTCCCATTTATCCCAGCAGCTGGCTGCAGCAGCTGGATTAGCACAAAGTCTTGCTAGTCAATCTGCCAGCATCAGTGGTGTGAAACAGCTACCCCCTATACAGCTACCTCAGAGCAACCCTGGCAACACTCTAATTCCATCCAGTAGTGGCTCTTCTCCAAATATTAACATATTGGCAGCAGCAGTTACAACACCGTCCTCAGAAAAAGTGGCTTCAAGTATTGGTGGCTCACAGCTCAACAACCCACCAGTATCAGCATCATCTTCACCAGCTTTTGCAATAAGCAGTTTATTGAGTCCTGCATCTAATCCACTTCTACCTCAGCCCACCCCTAGTAACTCTGTTTTCTCCAGTCCCTTGTCCAATATTGGAACACCTGCAGAGGATTTAAACTCCTTGACTGCCTTGGCACAGCAAAGAAAAAGCAAGCCACCAAATGTAACTGCTTTTGAAGCAAAAAGTAATTCAGATGAGGCATTCTTTAAGCATAAATGCAGGTTCTGTGCTAAAGTGTTTGGGAGTGACAGTGCCTTGCAGATTCATTTACGTTCTCACACTGGCGAGAGGCCATTTAAATGCAACATCTGTGGAAACAGATTCTCCACAAAGGGAAACTTAAAAGTCCACTTTCAGCGTCATAAAGAAAAATACCCTCATATTCAGATGAATCCATACCCGGTGCCGGAGCATTTGGACAATATTCCTACGAGCACGGGTATTCCTTATGGGATGTCTATACCGCCAGAGAAACCTGTCACGAGCTGGCTGGACAGCAAGCCAGTCCTCTCCACCCTGACGACTTCTGTTGGCCTGCCACTCCCACCAACGATTCCAAGCTTGACCCCATTCATCAAAACTGAGGAGCCTCAGCCGATTCCCATTAGCCATCCTTCCGCTAGCCCTCCCTGCTCTGTCAAGAGTGACTCGGGAACAGCTGATCCCACATCAAAAATTTCCAACGGACTTTCTGATGAGGTAGAGGCTGGTGCTTTGCCTACCTCAAATGGCAAAATGGAAGAAAACCCTCAAAACACAAGCGCTATCACTAACATGAGCAGCTCTGTGAGCTCACCGGCAGCAGACTCGGGCTCCAGTGGTGTCACCACATTTACAAATCCACTGATGCCTCTAATGTCAGAGCAATTTAAGGCAAAGTTTCCATTTGGAGGGCTATTGGATTCAACGCCAGCATCTGAAACATCAAAATTGCAACAGCTGGTAGAAAACATTGACAAAAAGGCAACTGATCCTAACGAGTGTATCATTTGCCACCGAGTTCTCAGTTGCCAGAGTGCACTGAAAATGCATTATCGCACACATACCGGTGAGAGGCCGTTTAAGTGTAAAATCTGTGGCCGTGCTTTCACTACTAAAGGCAACTTAAAGACTCATTACAGCGTCCATCGTGCCATGCCCCCGCTGAGAGTACAACATTCGTGCCCGATCTGCCAGAAAAAATTCACCAATGCTGTTGTGCTACAGCAGCACATCCGAATGCATATGGGAGGGCAGATCCCCAACACCCCAGTGACAGAAAACTATCCTGAGTCAATGGAATCAGATACAGGCTCTTTTGATGATAAGAATTTTGATGATATAGACAACTTCTCAGATGAGAACATGGAAGACTGTCCTGACAGCAGTGTGCCAGATACACCTAAATCTGCGGATGCATCACAAGACAGCTTGTCTTCTTCCCCTCTGCCCCTGGAAATGTCAAGTATTGCTGCTTTGGAAAATCAGATGAAGATGATCAATGCAGGACTTGCTGAACAACTTCAGGCAAGCTTGAAATCCGTCGAAAATGGGTCAGTAGAAGGGGACATTTTGACTAACGATTCATCCTCGGTTGGTGGTGATATGGAAAGCCAAAGTGCTGGAAGCCCTGCTGTCTCAGAGTCTACCTCTTCTATGCAGGCCTTGTCCCCATCCAACAGCACTAACGATTACCACAAGTCACCAAGTATCGAAGAGAAACCAGTAAGAGCTTTACCAAGTGAGTTTGCCAACGGTTTGTCTCCAACCCCTGCTAACAGTGGTGCTTTGGACTTGACATCTAGTAGCACTGATAAAATGATTAAAGAAGAGTCTCTGAGCATGCTCTTTCCTTTCAGAGATAGAGGTAAATTTAAAAACACCGCATGTGACATTTGTGGCAAAACATTTGCTTGTCAGAGTGCCTTGGACATTCATTACAGAAGTCATACCAAAGAGAGACCATTTATTTGCACAGTTTGCAATCGTGGCTTTTCCACAAAGGGTAATTTGAAGCAGCATATGTTGACACATCAGATGCGAGATCTACCATCACAACTTTTTGAGCCCAATTCCAGTATCGGCCCTAATCAGAACTCTTCGGTTATGCCTGCTAATTCGCTGTCATCACTTATAAAGACTGAGGTTAACGGCTTCATGCACAGCTCTCCTCAGGATAGCAAAGAAGTACCCTCTGGTCTAGTTGCTTCAGGACCGCTGTCCTCCTCTGCCACGTCCCCGGTCCTGCTCCCTGCTCTCCCCAGAAGAACCCCCAAACAGCACTACTGCAACACGTGTGGGAAAACATTTTCTTCCTCCAGTGCTCTGCAGATCCACGAAAGGACACACACTGGTGAGAAACCTTTTGCCTGCACTATATGCGGAAGAGCATTCACAACAAAAGGCAATCTGAAGGTACTTTCTCCTCTTGCTCTTTTTAGGTTTCATTTTCTCCTTGTTGCTTTTTTATTTTTTTAATTCTTTATGTCTGTTAATGTTGCCAGCAGTGGTGCCTTTGGGTGTTTGTGGTGTGACAAATGGTGTGTTTAGTCAGCTCTGGTAGGCCCGGGTGGCCTCTTGTTGAGTGCTCAGATTGGCAGCCGGTCCGAAGCGTGAGCCGCTTTTGATGCTTAATTACAATTCATGTACCAGCAAAGACTGTCTATGTAGAGTGTGAAACGGAACAGCCAAATGATGGTAAGGAGTATTAATTAACAGAGCAATGTGTTTCGTAACTCACACACCTCTTCAAGAGGTGAAAGGCTCTTGAATGTGCTGTTTTTCATAACTATCATGTAAGATGATGAGTGTTTAAAAAAACTATTAACATAATTCTGGAACTAATGGGCATTACTTTAATTGATTATGTAACTAACATTTCCTACTGATATGTGTTTGAAAAAGCAAATATACTTAAGTTTTAGAACACCAGTTGAGCACTTTACTGTGTACATTTTTCTGTTGACAGAGTATTTCTCTAGAGGTTGCTGCCAGTAATGTGAGATGAATAATTACTTTCAGGCCATTCTGTCTATACGCAAGGCTCTCCGATGAGCAATCAGTAAAGGATACTTTCTGCCTGTCTGAAAAGGACGTTTATAGGGTAAAGGGTGTCAAATACAATACTTACCATTGCAATGAAAGTGGACATAGCAATTCTAGCCCTGAAAGCAGCTATCTGCAATTGACAGAATAACGTGAAGTCATTATAAACTAAATACATGTAATAAAAAAAGAGTAACAAGCAATGCAGTGTTCAGCAGGAAAACAGGGTATTCTGGGTAATGGTGATGGGCTAATCCAGAAGAAGTTTATTTATTATTCCAGATGGGAAATGGAGCCCTGCATCCACTACCTTTAGTGCCGTTCATTACGTAACAAGACTGGACATGTTCATGGACTGCTGCCTTCTCTGTGATCGGAATAAGTTTGAAATCCCTGTCGACCTTTATTTTTTGTTTGTTTGTTTCTTCCATTCTTTCTTTCCAGGTTCACATGGGCACTCACATGTGGAACAGTACTCCTGCAAGACGAGGCAGACGACTTTCCGTAGACGGCCCCATGACATTTCTAGGAGGCAATCCTGCAAAGTTTCCGGAAATGTTTCAGAAGGATTTGGCTGTGCGGTCGGGGAATGGAGACCCCTCCAGCTTCTGGAACCAGTACGCAGCAGCACTCTCCAATGGCTTGGCCATGAAGACCAACGAAATCTCCGTCATCCAGAATGGCGGCATCCCTCCGGCGCCGGGGGGCCTGGGCAATGGTGGCAGCTCTCCCATCAGTGGCTTGACAGGAAGCCTGGAGAAGCTCCAGAATTCAGAACCCAATGCACCTCTAGCTGGTCTGGAGAAAATGGCAAGCAATGAAAATGGGACAAACTTCCGTTTTACACGTTTCGTGGAAGACAACAAAGAAATTGTAACAAATTAGAAAAAACTCCGTAAATAACATTCCTGCAAATAGTACAACCTAGGGTTGTTTTTTTCGAGCTGCAGGCTACAACATTACAAAGACTTTCTTTTGTACCATGTTCTACTTCTAGAGTTCTAAGAGAGCTTATTTATTAGTGATATAACCTTGCTTTGCAAACAAATGCAAGCATTAACTTTGGTCTCCTGTATTTTGAACTAAATACTAATCGACTAGAGTGCTGTAAACTTGCTGTAACATTTATGGCAGTTGCGAGTCTGTTCTGCTAGGTGATCTTGTTCTGGCATTAACTTATTTTCTATATCCAGTTTAACACGAACTCTGGTATTGATGCGATGCCTCAGTGATGCATTAGATCTCTAATAAAAATCTGTATATAAATGTACACTTTGATCCTGCTGGAAATTTTATCAGCAAACACATTGTTTAATTTTTCCAAACAGAATTAAGAAGAGGACTGAGAGAATATAGACTGAACGGTGTGGGTCCTTTACACAGCTCAGTTTTTGATTTTTATTATAAAATTAAAACTGCTTTAATTTTTGTAGGTTTAACATTTTTCGTTTTAAACTGTTATTTGTATTGTGCTTTTTACTTGAGTCGTCTTAAATGTTAATACATTTCTGTACAGTAATAAGCACGCGGATTATTAGAGAAGATACTGAAGTGTTGTTTTGGTAGTTGAAACTGAGACGTAACATTTTGCCTTGTAGGTATATCATTATAGAAAATGTGCTGGACTTTCACAATGCTGCTAAGTATGGCATCTTGAACAACTTCCGTGGACAACTGTAGATGCTCCTGTATATACAATAAGACATCACTTTCATTAAAATGTACATATGTTCCTTACAAGGCCAAGCCCTACTCCTTGACCAAGGGAACAAGTATAGTGTTTGTTTATTTTGTATTAGGTACTGGGGGGGGCGGGGCAGGGGGAACCTTGGACTGTTACATGCACTTTCTCGGAAAGTTGAAAGGAAAAGAGGTCCAGTTTCTTTAACATTTAATACTTACTAACAGCAGAGATACTGTAATTTTACTCGAGTAATCAAATACATTTTTGCAACAGATAAAATTCGCTGTCTCTGTGTTTTTAAAGTGTACCTGTATTTAGTAATCACTTTGTATTATTTAGCCTTTCCCTTGGTTAACATGAACTGTCCAGGTTGTATGTGTGTGTTTATATTTGTAAGTATGGGTATACATATATGTATTGCATATTAATTGCTAGTATATTTTTCATACCCCCTAATAGTGGGAAATTCCTCCTTAACTATTCAACTCCTTCTCCTCATAAAATTGTAGATATTTTGGCATTTTTAATTTCTTTATAAAAAGAAAATGCTGCTAGCAAAGACCTTATTAAGCCTAGGTAAGTTTCCTTTGACGGAAATAATTTATCACATTTAAGGCTTGATTTGATTCAAATGCTTTATATTTGATATTAATTTTATTCTATGAGATTGTATGTTTGTGGCATGCTTACGCTGCTATATCTGTGTTAAGACGTCCACTTGCAAGCCTCCATATATTATATGGGGTTTATAACTTGACTGTAAAAAAAAAACAAACAAAAAACAACAAACCAACAAAAAAACAATTGCTTTGGCCTTGCACATGATTTGGCTTCCCTTACGCACCTGCAATGATCATTAACCTCAATGGGAGTTTGGGGAAACAGAATTCAGCCCAATGTTTTCACCCAGTAGAGTTTTATCTCCTCACATTATTATTTATGAAATATAAATCCATTTGGCTGCTTCAAAAAGCCCAATAGGAATAATCAATTTTATGTTCATGTGAAAAGAAATATATTTTACAGTTCCAAAATTCGGGTATTTTGTGTTATGGGATTTTCTTCAATATCAGCGTGGGGGGAGTTGCTTGCCTTTTGAAACAAGAAGTAATCACTTTGCTCTTCCCCCTAGTAGCTTGAGTTGTAATTTGGGCATCATAGAGGATGCAACACTGCAAAGCTGGGGTGAGAAATACTTTTCTTGAGGATTTTTACCCTTCATATGATTCTGAAACCTTAGTAAAGTATTAACGCTGTAGTCTGAATACCTCTTGGACTTCATGTCTTTAGAACTTTTTCCTGTTCGAATGTGATGATTCATCTGGTACATGATATGCATTTTTGTTAACATGTAAGTTGTATACTAGAGCGAGCTGGCTTGTCAATGTGAATATTTAAGAATTTCAAGTCACCTTTTGGTCTCAGAAAAAGGTAAATTAAACGGATTTTGATGATTTTATCAATGAAATACTAACTAATTCTCCTTTTAAACTGAGTGTAGATTTGTGCAACAGAAAAGCAAGGAAGGGTTAGCGGACCCCAGCGCTCTGGGAGGGCTTCCTTCACGCGGATTGAGTTTCATTAATGGTTTTAACTGCAGCCCTCGGAGTCTCGACTCACGTTAAAGGCAGGCCTCGGGGTGCCGAGCGCCCTCCGCCCCGCCGGGTACCGGGCACAGGGCACCGGCCGGGGCAGTCGGGCCCCGTACCGGCCAGCCGCCCCGGGCACCCGGCTCCCTGCCTGCCGCTGGGTAACGTATGCACTTGGCGTTTTTCAGCAAAAAACCAAAAAGTCAGCCGTCTTCTTTCCAGCGCCTTAGCGCCCACCCCGCCCCGCCGCCGGGTGCCCCGTCCCCTCGGGCGCTGCCCGCCGCGCGCCCCGCGAGCGCACCCCTGGGCGCGGGGCCAGGCGGGGGCGGCTCGCGCGCCCCAGCGACCGTTAGGCGCGAGCGCTGGGGGCGGCTGAGGTCGCTTCCCCGCCCCACTGAGGGGGCCGCGTTTCCTCGCCCGAGGTGAGGTGCCCGCCGCGGAGGGCGGCGGACCTGGCTCTCCCCCAGCCTTTGGGGAGAGTTTCCCCGCAGCCGCGGGGAGCCGGCCCGGGGGATGGGGGCTGCGGCGGGCGAGGCTCCCCGGGACACCCTTTCCCCCCGGCCGCCCCCGCCTGATGGCGGCGACTGCGCGCAGCTGGGCGCGGGTTCCCCTCACGAGCCGGCGCGCTGCCCTGCCCCGCGGCGGTGTTGCTGCCGCTGCGCTTCGTGCTTCCCTCGCTGCCGTCTGCCAAGGTGGGTGCTGGGGGGAGGGAACCTTCCCGTGCCCCCCGGTGCGGCGGAGGGTGCCTGCGCTGCCGTCCCCGCGCTGCGGAGCGGCTTTTCGTCCTCTTTCCTCCTGCCGGCGCCGCGGAAGCCGGGGCGCCCCCCGAGGGTGCTGAGGCCGTGCCCCGTGGGGTGCGCGGTCAGCATTGGCTCCGCGCTCCCCGCCCGGTCAGGCGGAGCGCCCCAGGGCCGGCTGCGAGCTGCCGGGGAAGGGCGGGGAGGCGGGGGGTACACGGGGACGACGACAGTTGGCACTGGAAATACGGAATGTTAAATTTCCCGTTACTTGACGCCGGGCCGTGGGGACCGGGGGAAGTCACCTCTCCCCAGAGCTGGCTGCTGGCGAGCGCACAAAGGTGCCCGCGTCGCCTCGCAGCTGGGCGCCGCGCTACCTCGCCGCAATTACCCGGCGCAGGATTTCCTATTCACAGACACTGAATTCATCCTTATTCAAGAATAGTTTTGGTTTGTGTTTTGTTTTTTTTTTTTTTCCTTTACAGTTTTGTTTGCGCGGCCGCGTTTTTCTCATTAGCATCCAAGTTTTCTTCCCCTGCTCTCCTCCTCGCCCATCACAATTTTATTATCCATTAAAATAAAGCAGGGGGGTGGTGTGGGGTTTTTTTGTTGTTGTGTGGTGGTTTGTTTTTTTTTTTTTTTCTTCTTCCAAGCGCCAGCAGTCGTTCAGCTCGTTCAGTTAGTCGGCCCGAGTAGTTTTCTTCACTCAGAAACAGACGTGATTTGTAAAAAAACTGGGCTAACAGCGCGCGAAACTTCCCGGCTCGGGCAGTGGGTGAGGCCGGCGCTGCCGCGGGGAGTTTGGCGGCCGCGAACCCCGGGTGTCCCCGAGCTCCGCAGGGAGGCGAGGAACCAGGCCGAGCCGGGGCCGAACGGGCCGCCTGGCCGCGGGGCAGCCCGACGGGTGGGCGCTTGGCTTTCACGGGGCAAATTGGAAAGATGTTAGCGGGGCAGGCGGAATGAAAAGGGCGTGTGGGGCTTATCAAAAGGACCCACCCCAGCAGAGTGGAGGGAGAGTCAGGGCAGCGCAGCGGATGGGGAGGAATAAGGTTCCTCTGTTGTCGAGGCAGGGGTGAGGAGGAAAGGGGAGCAGCAGGTTGCGGGTGTTTCGCGTGCGGCTGACGGCCAAATCCCAAGCCCTTTTCTCAGGGAGAAGTCAGGTGAATTTTGGTGTTTCTTCCTAGGCTGGGCTGTGGTTTGAGACTTAGGGAGAGGTTGCAAGCCTTCCCTGCTGCAGCCATCAACAAATATCTCTAACACTGCTTTGGAAAGAACATTTACTGACCATGAAAATGCAACAGTTGCTGCTTGGTTTGACCTTCTGTTTGGGGCGTAATTCTTGCTTTTGAGAGTCCTGAAGTCTCAAGCTACCTGGTTGCATCTTTGCAGGAGACCAGTTTTACTTGGCAGCAGAAGGTGTGATTTTGTAGCGTGACAGTTCTTTTTTTGCTTCTCCTGCCAGTCAGTCTTCAGAACTTCTCTAGTTTTGTCTCTGATTTTTTTTTGTTTTTAGTCGAAATAACATTTTCCTATTTGGTTTCCTTCTCTCATGAATATGAGTTGACAGAGGTTAAAATAATGTTTTGCAAGTAAGTAGGTACAGTTATTTATACAAGCCGGAAGCAATATGTCTCTTAACTGCTGAGCTGAAATATAAGGACTTAAAGATTTCACATACAATATGGTCTCTTGTATATATACACCAATCTAGACAAGAAGTTAAGGATGAGTAGAGGATTGAAAGGACAAGAATAAATGGAAAGTATGAAACTTCAACTGAGAACAGAGTTACTGACAGCTACATTTATGTTCAGTTTCCTGATTTGATATTTCTGGTTTTTACACCCAGGTTATAGTTAATATCAGAATGGCTACCCTGAGCCAGTCCGTCACTACTGGCAGTGGCCGAGCAGATGCCTGGAAGGTGGCAAGTGCATGATGAATCCTCCTTGGGAAGATCTCCTTGTTCCAGGGACGTGGGATACTGGGAGGCCCAGAACCACATGCGATGGCTGGAGTATTTTACAGGTAAGTCAGGTATAAGGATGGCAGTGACTAAACTTAATTTGCTGGCTCAAATTATATAATAGTTTTGTCCTACTATGAGTCTCTTTCTTTGGTTTCCATTTTATCTTGTGTTTTTCTTTGCTACACATATTTTTGAGTCCGTGGTCTGAATTTCTTAAGAGGCAAAATCTCTCGGTATGAGAAGAGGAGCAGTAGAGTGGGAACAAGAGAGCAGGAAAGACATTTTCTTTAGTGCTCAAGTCCATCTAGCGCTGAGGGAGCTGATGAATAACAGACACTCAAGGATTGAAGACATTCTCCACAATGCTCTGCGTGGAGAGTGGGGCCAGCGTCTTGTATGCAGCTGTCTGATCATATGGTATACCTGTGAGAGCTCCTGGAGAGTTGTAGAATAAAGAAGTGACGTCATCTTCCTTTTTATAGCAGTTAGTTATTTATTGCGGGCTTTTCTTAACTTTCAGAAGTCACTGTCACTTTCAGAAAGCAGTTTAAATGCAGGTTAGATGGGGACCAAAAGCATGTCTGTGCCCATGTTAGACTTTGCCACTAGTGCTAATAAGGAAGGTCCTCACTGGAATGATCAGCCCTGAAACTTCTGGTGTCATTTCATTTCAAAAGTAAGAAGTCTCTCCATGTTAGCAGACATTCACATCATCTGTACAGACAGCTCTCTTGACCAGGGCAGTGCTGAAGTGCAAAGGTCTATTTTCATTATTTAAAGGTCTTAAAAATGCAGCATCACAATGTCAGGTGGGTGTAGCAGAAGCCCTGCAGCACCTGGTATCAGGTGGTGCAACACGAGCACTATTTAGAATTGAATATTGAAAGAAAAAAATGGAGTGGTCTGGCACATTAACCAGTGGGGTTAAATCTGTGATACTACTTACTTTCTTTTTGCCATCTTTTCCATGAAAAATACTTTCAAAGTGGAGCCAGTGAGACTAACCAGATGAATAATGTTAAGATTTTTTTCAAAGCAGTGCCTGTTTTGAAAATGAGTTTCCTTTAGCGGTGAATAATTCTCAATTGCTTTCCTTTCATTGGGATTTTAAAATGTCAGTTAATACAGAGAAGCTAACATTTGTTTCGTATGTACAATAAATAAGAGGATAATCATGTTCAGTGCTAAATGTGCGTTCATATGAACTCCTATCTTTTTTTTTGCTAATCCAGAGATTAGCAAATTATATATAAGGAGACAGAGCAGATTTCAAAGGTTTATGTGTCTCCTTGTCTAGGCTGAATACTGAGTCCTCTTGGCAACTTGTGTCAGAGCTGCTGAGAACGAGGCTGTTTGTGATGGTTAGATCACTAGTTAGCTCAGTTGTGGGCGTTCCTTAATACCAGCATAGACCTCTGGTGCTGATACATGTAAACTAATTTAACTCTGCTTGAGCTGGCTCAACTTGCTTTGTCTTCTAACATGGAAGAATGAGTGCTGCACAGACAATTTCTGTAATGGTGTCGGTGGCAGTTTAAGGTGTTACTGTCTTTCCCTTTCAGTCTGTTTCTGTCCACTGAGATTTCCCCCTCCATATTTGAATGGGTGGAATAGATCACAGAAGCACTCTTTATTCATATCACTTCAAAGACACAGTAATTTCTTATTTGGTGAATAAGGCCTTAAGACAGGGAAGTGTCCAAAGTATACCAGGCAGGTTTGCAAAGCTTAAGGAGATCATCTTACAAAAAGAGGTTGAGCCTATATATTGAGTCAGACAGAAAAGAATTCATAAAACTACAGCTCGTTTGAGCCAGAATTTAATGAGATGTTACCTTCCAAACCAAGCCTCCTAAAGGGCCAACTGTCTTCCAAATGGACTTAGCTTAAAACGCCACTGAAGGCATTTTTAGAATAGTATGTCTAACTTTGCACTGAAGTGGAGGGAGAACACTCCGTAAGTTGTCCTGTTGTGACAGAGCATAGCAGTGACAGCTTAAAACACCAAGGCTATTACTTCAGCAGTCTCCTTACTGACGTTAGATAGTCGCCTAGAGTCACTTTTCTTGCTTGACCTGTACAAAAAAGTAGACTGGGCTCCTGTGCTCTCTCCTGGATTTGAAGAAGTTATTAAACCAATTTTCTTCTAAAGCTGTATGCATTCATGCTGGCATCCTCAATAATGTTGAGGCACAAACAAAAAAGCAAACAAACCAGTCACAATAGCATCCAATGCACTTAAACTTGGAGGAAATGAATCAATATTTGTCAAATGGAGGCAAAAGGTAAAAAAGGCTGAGTAAAAATGTCCAGCTTTCTTAAAAGCCATTAGTGAAAATGAAAAGTTGACAGCAATGCTGAAATTTAATTCCTGCATCGGTGCTGTTTGAACATATGATTTTGTTGTAGTTTTCACCTTCTGTCTACTGTTGCATGCACTAGCTTGATGCATGCATATTCCTTTATTGTTAGTGCTGTTGAATGGAATTACCTTTTAAGGTTTGGAACCTTGGAGTCATATGTAAAGGTTTTGCTTGTGGTTGAAGTGTGAGGGGCTAATTTAGGAAATGTAAGTTTTATCCCTAGCTCTGGTCACATGTGACCTCAGGCAAGTTGCTCTAATCTTTTGATGTGTTTTGTAAAACTATACTGACGATAGTTCCCTTACCTTTTAATTGTTGTTTATTTTGGATATTTAGATAGGAAGCTGTTCAGATTGGTCTTTTACAGTGTGTCTATACCATACATGGCTACTGTTTTGGAATATAAATGGTTATAAAATATCCAATACAGAACAGCTATTTTGAATTTCAGCACCTACCAGAACACCTGGAATTGCTCTGCTGGTACCTCAGTATAACATTTGGCACTTGCCAGATAAGGTTTAAAAGCTAATGCTATGTTATACATGCCTATGTTTTTACTGTATTGGTAAAAAATCATCAGTTTCTGCAAAAGGTCTCAGGAGATACTAATTCTTGATGAACTATTGGATGTAGCCACAATCTTTTAAAATTTTCCATGTAGACAAGATGGTCCCTTTCTCAGGCAGAGCACAAGGGAACAGTAATTGCATTTACTGCCTTGCAGACAAGTGTTTGTAGCTGATTTCCAATTTCAGTGACACTTACCACAGATAACTTTCAGCCTGGACCTCAAGTAGTAAGTTCGCTTTATATATTCCCCATATATGAAAAGAATGGTAAAACAAAGTATGTGGAATTGTAAAGGTCATATTTAATCAGAAGAAGAATGCTGGGTGATACACAGTATGACAGTTTAGGGTCAGACGTGTTGCCTTAGTGATTTACTGGTTAGTTTGAGGGTAGTGTGTGAGGTAGGAAAATGTGAAATGTCTTGTGTCAGTGTGGTGTAGTAGAGAGTGCATTGAAATAAGGTGTGCAAACTGGAGTCCTCTGCAGCTGTTGTTTTTTGGTGCTAGTCTCTGTGATATCTCCTGATGCTCTTTGTTTTCTCCCAGAGAGTATATTGCTCTATGTGCTATATAAAATCATGAGCAACAAGCACAGTAGTGCAACCATATGTTGAAATGCAGCTATGGGTATGTCCATTGTCTGCTCTACTGTTGAGTATTGGGAATGATGATAAAGACAGGAAATATTTTTGGATCCTCTGAGATATTTTTCTCTCTTGGAACTATTTGCTCTTTATAATATATGGCAGTGACAATCTTTGCTTTTGAAAGGGTAAATCTGGGTTTTGAAGCACTGGCCATGTGTGATACAAGTTGGCAAGTTAAGCTTATGTTTAGATGTTCTTGCCCTAACTGTCTTGCGGAGAAACAGAATAGAGTGAGTTTCATCTCATCAGGAGTCTGAAGCAACTGTCAGCTAAAGCCTGAAGTCCTGACTTTTATCTACTACTTATCTTGAAGGGCTTTCTTTTTATCTGAAAATTAGATTTTGAAAACGGTAACAACAATAAGAACAGGAGAAATGGAAGAACATGGGCAGCAATTTCCACCCCCACCCCCGCAACCTGGCCTAAATTTCAAGCTTGTTCAATGCTTTATTTATTTCAGTTTAGATAATGCTCAATTTAAACCATCCCAAAGAATCATGATTTTTAGAAATTGCTACTCTGCCTTAAAATCAGGTTTTTAAAATGTGTTGACACAAAGTTACTTAAAATCATGGCCCAAGGCCCATGACAGTGGACAGTTACAAGCTGGCATCCTAGACATCAACTCTGAGATGTCTGCTGTCTGGCCAGCAGTTTCTGCCCCACAAAATAATGATTTATTTTTTTATTTTTATTAAAGGGAAGCTATTAGTTTGTTGTTTGATTAGTCTTTATGTGTACAAGCAGGGGGGGAAATGTGCTCATAGAACCATGATGTAGTCAGGCACCTGTAGCTGACATGGGATGTGACTGTGGGGAGGTGTATGCAGTACATGCTTAGCCCTTTGTAGAGGGCCAAATCCTGGCTGCTGCATTTCCAAATAAGTTTTGGGGTGGATTTGACCTTAAGGAGATGAAATTACTATACAGTTAGTTACTGTAGAAGGCTCTGAAGTAGCAGGGAGTCCTGTGGTGATGTGGTATGTTTCTCTCTCCTCAGATTAGTGGTTGTCTCTTGTATTCCACCCCCTCCTCCTTTCTTTCTTTCTTTCTCAGGGGTTAAGGCTCTGTGTAATGTTGACAGTTACTGGAAGAGGTTCTAACAGCAGTAGAGCTGGTGAAAGACAAGACTATTTATAGGAAACAATAAAGTAAAAATAAATTTAAGATTAGATATCAATAGCTACCAGCTGTAGCACCTTTCCTTCCTCTCCTGTTAAGTAGTAAAATCAAAGCATAATTTGAAAAGGATTTCTGCTGGAATTGGAGAAACTATTCCACTCTGCATGCTGAAGGGAAGTTGAGATGTTCATTTACAGGATGGCATTCCCTCAGTTTCTGCAGAGCCAACCCCCAGCTGGGGTTGGAAGTTCACGTGCTGTAGGAAGTGAGATTTTTCTGCTTCGGTGTAAACCTAAGCTTTTGGCCTCTGGTGGTGAGTGGACATTCTGAGTCTTTCCAGTGCCACCAGACCTATTTAAATGATGGGACAGATACACATCTGTCTATTAGGCCAGGTCTGCAGTGTGGGAGACTTTGGAATAGCTGAAGTGCAGTAAAATGGCTCAATCTACCCTGTCAATGTTCATAGTGTAAGAAGTGATGTGCAGACAAGTTATTGGCTACAGCAGTGGCAACTATGGAAATTTCTTGGGTGACTTTTTCCTAAATCAGGGGTTGATTTCATCTTGGTTCTCTTCAGCAAGTCAGAAGTACAGAGGTCTTGGGTTATGCTCTGTTTCCCCTCTCCCCAGAGCCTAGCTTAGACTGTGTTTAATACTATGTATTTTCTTTTTCGGTGGAAATAGTTAATCTAAAGACTCTGCACAAGTCTTAAAAATTACTTGTAGTTCTCTCCATCAATTGACTTTTGATATGTGGTTTTCTTCTTTATTTCTTCTTCAAAGACATGTATAGATATAGGATTATGCTTTTAAATGGATGAATTTCTGTATGGGAAGTTTTTGCCATCTTCTCCTGATTACACTACAAAAGGGGATTGGCAGGGATGGGCAGTTTTGGCAGATGTGGGGTTTTATTTCTGAGGAGGGTGAGTACAGTGGCTGGTAATAGCTGCTGAGCCTCTGAGCCTTTTGCTAGTCTCATTTAGTTACTATTCAATAGTTCTTCCTTCTGTTCTTTATTGTTTTCAGGTATTTATGGTTGATTTTTTCTGTGAAAGACATTAGGAAAGAAAATTTTCAAATGTGTATGTTAAGGGCTGTGGGTGGAGGGGGTAAATTTTTCCTGGGTTTTGTTTGAGACAAACTTACAGTACAGTTTCTGAGAGAGAAGTCTACATTAACATGTGAGAGAACCAAATAATTTAGACCTCCTTCACGAGTTCTTCCTCCCCATTCCTTCATTGCATACTGTTCAATGTTCTTTCTTTAATGCCATTATTGCTTGCCTGTGTTGAAGTGTTAAAATACTTTTAAGTACCAGATTTCTCTGGATTCACTTGAAGAGCAGTAACCCCAGTTTAAAATAACTGAGAGGGAATTCTATTCCAGAGGATTTTTTTCAGCAGAGGAAGTGTTGATTCCAGAAGCATTTATGTAACACTGTTGAAAATCTGGACAAGCCATTGAAAAAAACTTGAAATAGAGAGTCAAACTATTTAATAGTGGTCAAATGCTGCTACCAAATCTAGTCTTTACTAAAATCAGAAATGTTACATCCTTCTCGTTCAGTAATAAACCTACAGTGACTCATCAGGGTGATGCTGTGGCTTTTTCCTTTGCTCTTATGGAGCGCAGTATTGATTGGACTGTGAAATAATAGAACAGCTGAAGCTCAGGTAGCAAATATGCATCGAATTGATCTCCCTTTACTAAGCCTCCTGTATCCCAGCATTATTTATGGCAGAAGGATTGAGTCTGGAAAATAACTTTGATAAATACCACCTTATAGCACCTGTTTAAGTGATGGGAAAGAAAGCACTCCCTAGTTTGTTAACTTTAAGTATTGGGAGTAGAAGTGATGCGCACATAATAATATTATGATTCATACAAACTACTTTTCAACCAACTCGATATATTTCATTACCTCCTTTCCAGCAGAAGTATTGATTTTTGTTTTGTGGTTTTATAACACAATTTCAAGGCTGTTGTAGTTTAATGAGCCATGTTCTTATGATATTTAAAAAGATTTGAAGCATTTGTTGAAATAAATATTATAGATTGCCCATGTCTTGTCACCTCTTCTTTCTCTCATCCATATAAACCCAGCATAAGAATGAATAGGGTAGCCAGCTATGTGGCTTTTTGTGTTTGAGATCAAAGTGCTGCTGGAGAACAATAGCAGGCCACGCTTCTGTGTTCGTGACCACACACAGCAGCACCTGCAGAGCAGTAAAATGTCATTGTTGCTTCTGCAGTTTGAGCACAGAGGAAGCACCACTGAGGTGGCAGATGATTCTAATAATACTTGATGTGAATTGATGGGGAAGGAGGACCATAACACAGAGGGCTTTTTATTATAAGCCTTGACTTCCCAAGCTGTGAACAACAGAATACTGCACCTGTGGACTTTCTTCAAATCAACTATTATGGAAAGTGACAGATTTTATTAACTTAAGGAAGAACTTTTCAACATGGGAAAGTTATAGTTTATTTTGGAGACATGAAGAAAAAAAGCAGAAGGATATATTACATATTTCCTTCTGCTCATACTTTTCTAGTGTGCTTTGCTTTTCGGATGTGCTATAATAGAATCACAGGGGCATTATTAGAAGGACTTTTACCTTAAGAAACAAACCCCAGAAAAAAAAAAATGAAACAACATCTTTGGGGTTTTTTTTTCACTTTTACCCATCGCTTCATGCATTGTTAGACGAACAATGGAATTAGCAAGAGACTAAATATATTGCTTGAAGAGATACATGTGATAATTTTAAGAGATATTCGGGATAGCTGAGGCTTGGGAGGATAAAAGGTTGGTGGAAAAAAGACTCAGATCGTCCAATATAAGTGATTTATACTAGGCACTGTCTTTGTGCAGTCAGCTCTTCCCTTGTGCATCCATCTTTGGGAAGGTTCAGGGATGGCAGGGGCTGGACATGAGGGCTGCAGAACTGCAGTGTTGTCAAGGGCATGTGCAGGTAAATGGAGCTGATGTACATTTGGACAATACAGAGTTTACTTTCAACTCCAAAAAGGTCATTTTATCAGTTTTATTTACAACAGCAAAACATCACTGCTTGAAGAAGTCTTCTAATATTTCTGTTCTGGGATTGTGGCAGTGTATCGGTCTGGTTTTTAGAATGAAATAGAGTAGTGTCAGTATTTCTTTGTTCAGGTGGCCATCATGTGCCCTGTAGCATAACACATATGTACTGCAAAAATTGGAAAGATCAGATGCCTGGTGGTCTAATACTAGACTCATTCCTACCTATACCATAAATTAACGAAGTGCAGAATCTGATTTATCTGGAGTTTTTCCATTGTTTTTATTTAATGGAACGCATGGCTGTATTCTGACTTTATTATGGCTGCAATGTTTTTTCTAGGCATAGACAAAAGCCTCTGAATCTAATGAATAGAACCCATATGAATCTAAACACATCCAAACGTTCTGTAGGTGCAATTAATACGCTGATGATGATATCATTCAGGTTGCCTTAAAAACAGAACACATAAAAAAGGAAGTTAATATGAGCTTTTTACGATCTTCATATGTATATAGCTTTTACAGTCAGTTTTGAAGGAATCGTAGAAGTTGTAATTAATGTAATATTAACGGCTATGAGTTGACAAATCAAGCATAAAGTCAACCGGATCATGATTATTAGCTAAAAGCATAGTGCTTTCTGGTGATTCTTTTTGTTCTAAAAATAAGCTTTGGATGAACTGAAAATCGTTTTGCAGGAAACCCTTAAGTAAAGTGATCATGCAGAGTTGGTGGAATATTATGCTTTTCATTTGCACAAACAGATGGTAAGCTTGGCCTTAGATTTAATCAGGGGATGACAGACAGGTAGCACTTTTGTATATTTCTGATGGAAACGTCTTTTTAGAGGGACAGAAACTGCTTCATATTAAATAGCCTGTACACCAGGTGAGAGAAATATTTACCAGATATTCAGATTATCCTTAGTGTTACTTTAACTTACTATTAGAGTTAACTCATACAGGAAAGGTGCTGGTTTATTTAGTCAACGGCAAAACCTTTGGTTTAATTTATTCTCTTCTCCTTTTCTGGCTTGGCAACACGTATAGCAATCTGGTACACGCAGAAATGTGGCTGTGAATAAACTTGTGAGCAAATAATTGCCTTAACAATTCAGGATTCATGGGTCTCTGACCATATTCTTTTTAGTTCATCTTTTAGATGAGATTTTGATATCAGTTGTTTCTCTTTCCCCTCCCTAAACATAATACCTGGTAACCTAAGCACATACAACCTGTTTCAGAGGAGATATTCAAGCAAGTGCAGCCACTGGTGTGTTTTAATGTCACTGCAAAGATTAGGTTACCTTCGTAGAAACAAAATCTTTTTTTCTCCCCTTCAAATGGAAGTCCCCTGATACCCCTGTCAGAGACCATTTGTTATGCAGAGTTTTGTGAAGCAATCAAAATTAATTCACAGTGATCTTTTCACCTAGAACTCCCAGCTTCAAATAATGGGCTTTCTCAACAGGTGCTTATTGTGTCAGTTTGACTCCAACTTGCCAGACTAAAGATTTTATTCTTTAGCCATATTTAAGAATAAAATCCTGAGCTTGTAATTTACTAATCTTAAGCAGCTGCCCAGGAAGGCACACCTGCTTAAAAGGATGATGTCTTGTGTCTTTGGGATCTAAAACCTAAGGACGTTTCCATATTTTTCTATTTCTGTACTTCGTAAAATCGCAGTTAGAAGTCACTTGAAAATCTGTCCAACAGCAATGCCATGTAATATTGTGGTCTCATTAGGAATCTGATTGTGCTATTTATTCTTGCAGAGGAGCAAACTTCCCCCTGAAGACAAAACAAGATACTTTGATTATTTTTTTTTCCTTTCCCCTGAGTTAGGATTTGTAGTAGGTTTCACTGTGAAATAAAACAGAAGTAGAATCAAACAGTTTAAAGGTAATACTAATAAGCTGTACTCATTTTGACTGTTGAGCACTTTGACAAATGTTTGTTCATCTCTTGCAGACACTGTTTAATATGTTTCATATGAGCTTCAAAAGCAAAAATCAAACCCATACTTTTTTTAAAAAAATATATGTATTGAATGTACTTGGTGGGAAGGCAAAAAAAAAGAGGAAAAAGAAGAATAACTTGGTTTGTAAAAGTACTACAGAATGTATTATCAAAAATACCTGCGCTGCTATTTGTACCAGTATATCATAATATTTTCATTTCTTTAACTGTAGATAGCCAAGTAATTAAAGTACAGGTAATGAAGTATGTAACCTGTAGACACCTATCCCTGTGGAGGGTAAAACCATACTAGTCAAAGCACATTTACACTAGTATAAATGTAGTAGCAAGTACTGTTGTCAAAGCTGTTATGGTGAAAAGTGGCTTAAGCTATAACCATATCCAAAATACTGCACTAATTGTACCTATCGAAAATTATGTTCAGCTGTCATTGCCATACTGGTATTAACTCAGGATGAGAACTTACAGGAACATCAGTGTAGTATCAGAACATACAAACTGTCTACAAGACGGGGAAGAAGGGAATTAAAACAATTGCTAAAAATGTATTTCTGGACAGAGTGGTTGCCACTTGTATGGTATTTAAGGAATTTGTTTTACTTTGTATGCCACCTTTAAGATTAGACTTAAGAACAGCCAGGAAATATTTGCCTTTGTATAGCTATTATTAGTCATTGATTGCATGGATGATAATACTGCTGTAGGTTGAAACTGGGGCCTTTGACATCATTGTCTATTTTAGAAATTTAGTAAGAAGTCATTAAGTCCCTTTATTGACCTGGTAGCTGACATAGTGGGTGCCTCCAACAAACCACATACACGTGACACTGCCCAAAACAAAGATACACGTGAGGCCTCTCAGACTGTTGCAGACAGAGAGGCTTTATAGAGTATTGCTTTAGCACAACTGTTTGAGTGAACAATGCAAGAAAAACAGCTTGTAAGGAGAAAGAAAAAGCAGTAAAAAAGCATCAGCCAGAACCGCATAAGCACTGGTAGCGTTTACTTGAGAAAAGTGTCACAGCTTTTAAAGTTAAATGCTGAGAAAAGAAAGCTTAGAATTTAGAGGAAAGAAACCATCTCCAGCTGTTTAATTCCTCTTATGTTCAGGGAAACAGGATTTTGCTTGTGTCAGAGAAGAAGCTGGCTTTATTATCAATTTCTCCTAATGGAAAGAGAGTGCCCTACGTGTTGGCTTGCTGCTCAGGTCAAAAGGGGGTGATACTGCTTTTTATTTCAATAGCACCATTTGTTTAGGACTCTCAAAATATTCTATAAATGTAGGTATTGGACAACACTGGTTCCCATAAAGCAGACAGATATCATTTTATCTCCTTAGCAAAGTAAGGGACTTTGCTAATAAGCATTGGTTAAGCAGTTTGCCCAAATTCAGCTGTGACTCAAGTCACAGAACTGAGAAGGGAATCTAGGGTTCCTATTCCCTTTTTGTTCATACTGGTGTCAATCAGATGTAAGCAAGAGAAGAGTCACGTCTCAGTGGCTGCAGCACCTGGTTCCGCAATGTAGTTATGAATGTAAACAGACTCCTTGTGAAGCTCAGTGGAATACAGAAGTCCTGATGCTAAATCCCTTTTTCTTGATACGCTGTTTGACAGTGTAGGTCACTAGTACATATATGCTACTGTGAAATCTGGAATATAGCACTGTTTGTACTACACCACAATATTTCCAAGGCTTTGTAGAATGCAGTGAAAGTAAAAGCCTTAGCCTGTGATCTTTAACATTGGTAAGGGACATAAGGAGTATGCTATGAGTATCTAGTTGCCACTAGTTGCTCATGTATTTATTTATAGCACTGAAATAAGAAAACCAAAGTGTTAGTTAATAAAACTGCAAAAATGGGTTTTCAACCTTTCTGGATTCCAGCAATTTCCAGAGATGTGGGAGGGGGAAGTCCTGTGTGATAATACAACTTGCTGGAATTGCCTTGCAGAAGTGGACTCGCATCTCCTGAGTCCCAGTCTAGTGTATAATTCAAAAGAGCATCCAACACAGATGATTGCAGGTTAGAAAGCTTTTCCGTTCTTTAATACCTGTTACCGTTAACAAAAGATTTGGTATACATTAAAGCTTTGGTAGAAATGTGTGTACAATATTTATAAAATGTCACTAGCACATTTCTTTACAATCTCGTTTGAGAAAAATATAGTTCAGAAAAATAAGTTGAAAAATAAGAAGTTAGCTCACTCCACAAGCATCTCACATTTGTTCTATATATGAAATTTTAATTTTTCTTCTCTATAGAGAGCTCTAACTTTGCTTCTTCTAAAACTAAACAAATCGGCCCCAAATATTTCTGACTGAAGCAACTGTTTTAGTTTCATGCGGTATCAGGCATAAAGCTCACTCTGAATTGAGTATGGCTATTAAATTGCCTGAAAAGTAGACTTTAAAAGATGCCATCACATCAAACAATAAAGGGTACACAGTTATTGCAAATGTTGACGCTGATCTCAGTGAACCTCATGTGGCTATCAGGACAAAGCTGTTTGCTACTTTACTCTTGGAATACAGCACACTTCAGCTTGCTCTCTCCTCAGAAAAGTATGTAACTCATTAGCCACCAGTATTTCCTGGTATCTTATGTTTAATTCGGCTTGTTTAGTGAGTTTTTACAAGATTTTTCAATGGAGGAAGCAATTGTTTAGGCTACCAAACTGAACACCAGAACATTTATGGCTTATACTTTTGTCTGTGTGAGAAAAATATTACTAACATGTGAAGCACACTAAGCAATCCTATTGAAGTAGATCAAGTATTTATACCAATGGACAATCACCCATTTTTATTCACGTTTTCAACCATACTGAGTAAAGTTTTCATATGCTTAACCTGAAAGATTACTCAGTAGATTTTGGAAGCATGGAAGTGGGTGGATAAAGTGGAATACTGCATAAATGCTTATAGATAATTTCTAGCAGCAGAGGAAACTACATGGTGGCCCCATAGCTATGTAGAGATAGAATGGTATTCTGAAACAAAGTAAGCTTTGTATAATCACTTATCTTCCCATTAAAAAAAAACCAAACATATTGATGAAGACTTAAAAATCAGCTAAAAAATAAACAGGCAATGCAATGTTTTCTTCCTAAAGGTGCTAGCAGTATAACTTACCAGCTGTTAGGGCTATATATTTGCTCCAATGGAATATTTAACTTCAGTATAGATGACTGGTTTATTGTTGTTGATGGTGTAACTGATTAATTTGTTGCTATTCAGAATGTGAGTAATCTATGTGCTTGCCTGCTGTTCTTACCCGTTTTGAGACTTGGGAAATGAAGAAGTTAACTGCTGTCAAGTATTGCTGAGGTGAAAGTGAAAAATATAACTCTTTCTACTTGCTGAATTAGTCACACTCCTTGTTCTTCTTGGAGCATCATCTCCAGTGTGAGGAAAGGCTGAGAGAGCTGGGGCTCTTTAGCCTGGGGAAGACTGAGAGGGGATCTTAGCAATGCCTTCAAATACCTTGAGGGCGAGTGTCAAGAGGACAGGACAGGCTCCTTTCAGTAGTGCCCAGCGACAGGGCGAGGGGCAACGGGCACAAACTGCAACACAGGAATTTCCTTCTGAATATGAGGAAAAATTACTTTGAGCATGATGGAGCACTGGAACAGGCTGCCCAGAGAGGTTGTGGAGTCTCCTTCTCTGGAGACGCTCGAAACCCACATGGATGCGACTCTGTGCAACCTGCTCTAGGAGAATCTCCTTTAGCAGGGGCTTGGACTAGATATCTCCAGAGGTCCCTTGCAACCCTGACCATTCTGTGACTCCTCCTGTCTCCTCTTGCCAAAGGCAATGCTATCACCTGGCCTTAAAAAAAACCCATATTTTTTGCATTCTGTGCCACCTTAGATGGCAGTTTTCTCTATTCCTCAAACCTTCTAACTTTCTCTCTTTCTTTCTTGCTGCAGCTTCTTTTACCACAGGGAAAACTGAGGTCAATTTATATAAACAGTGTAGGGAATATTACACTTTTGGATGGAGGATGCAGTAAATTTCTGGCTCTGTACTTGAATGTAGAGGGGTTTTGTTGGCATTGAAATTTCATCTGCAAGGGACAATTGAGCATATATTTGATTTTAAATGTAATATATTACTTCCATGCTAGTTAATGAACATTTTCCAAACTTTAATGGACATGCGGCTTTTTCTGAGAAAATAATTTTGTGTATTTTCATAAGCCTGCTCTTATCCTGAAGATGGGGGTGTCCCTGCTCACCACAGTTAGTAGAGTGAGAAGGGTGTTACCTCTGGCAGCCCTGGCACCTTCTCCATTGCTGTGGCCCTGCGGTTGGACAGGGCCCAGTGTGGGTGCGAGAGCTGGGATCTGAGAAGACCTGTGGTACCCTGTAGGGTACCCAAGCAATCCCTTTGCAGTGTGCCTGCCCTCCAGTGCACTAACCATCAGTGTGTGAGTGTGAGGATTCTTCCTCTACATGCATCTCCTCATGCCTCTGCCCTCTCATGTCCCTGGCTGCTAACAATATAACTATTGACTGCAGATTGATCCTTAGTAGTTGAATTCATGTCCTTTTTTCTTTACTGATATACAAATGAATATCTTTAAAAATATGATTCCAGTATGTGAATTATAGTGCATTAAATTCAACACAACTGTGTTGACAAGCCTGTTTCTTCACTTGCGGTAGTGAGAGGTTATTCTGTCAGGCTACTTGGCTATCGTGAGCTATGTTGGCCATTTCCAAGTATTCAGCAGGTACAAGGTCATTATGTTAGGAATTCCCAGTAAGGTCTCTGGCATGCTTCATGTGAGTGGGCTTGCTGGGATGCATATGTGAACTCCTGGCAAATAAGAGCTTTATAGGTATGAATTCTTTTTATAAAGTTTTTTGTTTCTTGGGTTTTGGGATTCTATTTTCTCTTTTTTAGCAACAGTTCTGGTGGTTTGAAGACTAAAAATAATATGCTGCTCTTTCTTTTAATAAGGATTTAGGTTATTTTGCAGCAGAGTATTCCTTGACCAAGATATTAAAATACAAATACAATAAGAAAACACCTGAGTTTTGTACTTGGAAATGCATATCTCAAATTCTGAAAATAAATTTTCTGATTCATTTGTTCCAAGATACTAAATTAAGTGAATTGATTTCCTCAGCTAGTACCCTGCCTAATATATGAGGTAGAAATATGGTATGATAATTTATATTTTAATGAGGTCACCTCACCTAAGAACTTCAGATCTTCATGATGATTCCCAGATGGATAAACAGAGATGCATTCAAATTCTCTGCCACAGTTTTCCATGTGATTAAATAATAACAATAACTTCCTGCCAAGGGAATAGTAGTTACTTGTACAAAAGATCAAATGTGCAGTAAAATGTAAATTGGGACATCTTAACTGAAGTTAAACATAACTGGAACCTGGACCAAAAAAACCCAAAAACAAAACCACACACACACACACACACATACATATATAGGATGCTTTGTGTGCCTTGATTTGAGCAGGTGGTTGGACTTTATGATCTTCAGATGTCCCTTCTAACTGAAATCCTTCTATGATTTGATGTATGGGTAGAAGCAATGTTAAACATATGAAAGACAATTATATGAATGTTTTGGAAATTAGGCTAAAGTCATTAAAAGGGAGAGTCTAGGATGTTGTCTTACAAATTGGTTTGTTTTCAATTTTGTGTGAAGTACAGCAATGCAGTGAAGTAATGTGTTTGTAAAGTGCCTTATGAAGGTCTGATAGCAGCACAGGGCTTTTTGAGAGGGCAGAGGAAGAGGGAAAAGAACAATATCTCATCTGGCTACATTACAGTAGGACAGCCAGTGACACTGTAATTCCTAGGAATCTTTCTCCAAATGATGCAAAGAACAGTGATTATCTAGAAAGAAATCAACAACTTTTCAGTTTCTTAACAGAACACCTGTGTTTCCTTCCTTCCTTTCTGTTATGGCTATGTCATCTCTTTCTTCAGTGTGTGTAAGATGCGTGAGCCTGGTTGGGACGGATGGAGAGGAGCTAGGCTTTGCAAAGGCAGACAGGGTGGTCCTCAACAATGCTCTCACAGGGCCATAGCAGGACTAAAATGCAAAGAGCTTGTGAATTACATGGTGCATATTAAATATATATAAATGGTATGTTCTAATCAGTGCAGAGGTTGTGGCTGATCCACAGAAGCCACTTTTATTGTCTCACTGTAGAGACTGATTCTTTGGCTCAAGTTGGTGGAGGCCATTTATTGGAAGTCTGCTATAAAATGGCAGCTGTAATTGCTGGGGTTTGTTTTTTCTGGTATCTTCTCTTACATCCCAATATCCTTATGTTTCTGTTTTAGGTATTTTCCTTATGCTGAGGTGGAGTTGCCTTTCTGTCTGTCCGGTTTTCTGAAATACTTTTCCTTTCCAAGAAATGCAGTTAAAAGTAATGCAGTCGGAGATGCTGCTCTAATGTAGTAACTCCCGTTTACCACTGGGTGGTGTTTGAGTCAGTCTACAATTCTGGCTTAAGGCTCTCTCTACGCCAAGAAAATGAATAGCTTATTGTGCAACTGAGCGCAAGAATCCCAAGGCCATTTTAGTGATCCAAGATGAAACTTTCTGTTCTTCGTGTTTATTATAGACTGTTAGAAATTAGAAATGTTTAGAAATAATAAATGCAATAAACATGTTAAAACGTCATCATTCCAGGATGATAAATGGAAGGCTTCCTATACTGTTGTTAATTCAACTTTACCATTGTAGCCTAAAGCAACCTTTAATTCCATTCTTGTTTTTTAATTAAAATGGGTGGGTTATTCTGGCCTGGGTTTGCCTTATTTTCTCCTACTGAGCAATACTTCACACTGTTGGCGGCCACTGAAACTTAAGTAGGGCCATATTTACTGAGTTGTTGCACAGCAACACAGGGCCAGATTTTGCTACTCTTTCCTGTGTATGATAGTGTTATATGTTTTCTTTAAGCTAATGACATTCCAGAATTGGAATAGTAAGTTCAAATACTTATTCTGAAGTTAAGAACACTCAGATGCACACCAGGATCTGTATTTTGTACCACAATTCCCTCTCACACGAAACAAGCATAACATATTATTTGTCTAAATAAGCTCTTGGAAACTTTCCTCTGTGTTTTTGTAGGAGTGAGTTGTGTAATCTTCCAAGATTCATAAACCATCTTTTACAATTAATTTTAACTGAGTCAAAGAAATGCCCAAAGTGTCAACAGTGTCTGTGCATCAATGTGGTGTTAAAGTAACTTAGAACATGTCTGATACTATGTTGCGTGTCTGTCTTGTAACTGCTAGGTGAAGGCTTTCCATGATAAAGCTTAGTCTGTCAAAAAAAAATAATAAGTCACACACTTTAGTACCCCCTAACTATTAATTGAATGCTCTTTTGGCCTCATTTTCCTTTGTATTATATGCATTCTAAATGTCTTATTTTCTTAGAGGCATTACATTCATGAAAAGACTTGCATGCAGTCTCAAATAATGTTGAGAATTTGCAGTGATAGCAAGCTTATATCTGGAGCTCTGCTTGGATCCACCCAGTCTTCAGGTTGATTTGTTTTTTGGGTATGTGTGTGTTAGGGTTGTTTTGTTTCACCAACAGGACTGAGGTTAGAGGACCATGCTTTTAGCTCTGCTGTTTCGTTGACCAATGTCTTTGGGGCAATGTACAGTCATCAAAAGAAAGCTTTCAGAATAATAGCATCAGGGCAGTTGCTGCCAACCTGAATAATATCAAGGGCGTACACTTGTTTTCCTCTCTCATCCTACTTCACTACTGAACAAACTAGGAGAAAAAGATCAGGAACTGTATTTGGCTCAGCGTGCTAAAAATTCTTTAATGGCAGTACACAGTAAGGCAGAAATGTTGATGATGCCTCTTCCTTTCTAGCTCAAAGAAAAGTTTTTTCCTCTAAAGACAAAAAAAGATGGAAACTTACACTCTGTAACAAATGCTAAAGGAGTGAAGTTTGAAAGACTAATTGCGAGATCGAATTCTGTACAAGCTTTGCTGAGTGTGCTTTGACTTGGAATTGCTGTCTCACTGGGACTTGATAAAAAGGACAGAGAAGTCACTGGAAACAGACCTGTTGACTATCCTGGGCTTTGTATCTCACCCAGAAAGTGTATCACAAAACAATTATAAAAGTAGTGAATTACAGCACAAAGTCACCTTGGATCCTGAGCTGTTCCAAATGCTTTCAGCTTACGTTATTTTCCAACTGTGTCACTCTCCGTAACTATCTGTGTCACAAAGCATTACACCAAAGACGTCAGCTGTAATTCATGTTCTTAAATATCTGACTTTAAAATCTGTGTCAGGCAATTTGTATCATCTGTCAAACAACTGTCAGAAAGGGCCAAGAGGGAAACACCTGAGAAAAGTATAGTGCTAAAAGATCTGTGCATGGAAGTGTTGTGCCTTGTATGAACAGCTACTTGAGGACATCCTGGAAAATCCAGTAACATTGTCAAAACTTTCTGTATCTGTGCAGGTTGGATCAGATTCTCTGGCTGCTGGATGGTCTCTGGTGGCCTTGGACAGTTGGCTACTGCTTGCAAGAGCTTTATAGCCTTCTCATTAGGAGCTGGAGTGTTACCCTGGCATCTTGGCTGAATTCTAATAATAATTTATCTATGAGAAAATTCTTCTAGAGTTTAATTTACTTATTCATTGTAGACCAGTGCTCTTTCTCATTAGAAACTTTTAAATGGTATTCCTTTAGCTGTGTCTAGCTCTTTGCTATGGCACATAAGGTGCTCTTTTTTCCAAGCAGGTCACACATTTTTTTCAGTCTACAGGAGTTTCCTGTAGAGTATGCTGAGAATTTTTCGTTGCCTTCTGGTCTAAATTTTTATGTGACTTTTCTCCACTCTTGACCAGCAACCGCATTTCATTCCAGTATTGTATGCGTTTTATTGATGCCCGTGTTACTCCTTAGACATAAATCTGATTGTATGATAAACTCAGTAGTGGAACAGAGGGGTGAAGCCTCTCCAGGATTATGATTTCAGTTTGTAAAGTATAGGAGTTTAAACCTTTATGTAAAATATTTAGGGATCTGATAGCATATATTTTTACTGTAATGATTTTCTGGAATGTATAATTGTGCCTCGTAATAAAGTCAGTCCTTATTAGCACTGTTAGTAGTGGCTAAAATGAGTATGGCCATATTCAGTAGTGTAGAAAATAATCTTTCAAGTATTTGTTTTAAAAATGATGGGCTAATGTCATGGTATGAAAAGATATGGAGGCATTAATTGTCTCTTCTGTTACTTTGCTAACCTAATCCATATAAAAAGAGCAGATTAAATTGACTGACCCTCATATATTTAATGATTGCTGCTATTTGACTAAGAAACATTTCTCAGGAAGCCACTTATCACAAGCTATCAATATTCTTTTAATCCCAAGTTAGTTATTGGTGGACTTTGTTACTCTCCAAGATGACCTGTCTCAAGTGTTTCTTCAGCTTGCACAGCAAGAAAATGAGATGCTGAATGGTTGCACAAACAATTTGATTACAGTGTTTAATTCCTGCCCAATGGATTTCCAAGATCAGTGATCCATTCTTTTCTTTAGTTGTTGTTATTATTGTCCTTCTAACTAATCTTTCTGCTGCCAGAATTATTTTATTCCTTTTTGTCAAATTTTATTTTGCTCTCAGCTTTCTGCAGAAAGTGCTGGGCTTCTGTGTATTTTGCTTTATTAACTATCCCTGTCAGGATTTTAGTATACACGTTATTACGTGACTGTTGTTCACTGTTAACACTATGATCTTTGCTGTATGTAGGATAATACACAGAGATGGATGAGTAGTTAAGATACTTCAGACTTTTTCTCTACAGTTTGTGTTGGCTAGAAAGTTGGGTTTCATATAATACAATTATGTTGAGAACAAGACAATGACTTTGTCAAGGTGTCTATCTTTCACGTGGTAGTTACTGGCTGTTTTAGGCCTGTGTTTAATTTTTCAGCAATCCAGGTTCCCACCATATTAGTCTGATTCATTGACCACTTAAGTCAGTGAAAAGACCACAGTAAGCTTTGTTTATTGTTTTCAGTGCATATTTATTCCATGCTGATCACCTTAGTAAATACGGTTAAAGACTGATATTGCAAAATGCTAAATACTCTGCCCCACATTCAGAACTTTATTTAATTTAAGTAAATGCATGGTGATTTGGAAGTCAAAAGAGTATTTGCATGCTAAAAATTAAGCAGATGCTCATTTGTTTTACTGGAGCTTGGGACCGAGTTTGCCATGACATACTACCATAGTGGCTTTGGATGGAATGCTTTTGGTCCCTACAAATGTCATTTGTTTCCTTTGCTCAAAGTAGAGCTATATTTTATGTGTTTAATTTAATTGATTTTACTCATATTACTTCTTTTATTACATGGGGAAGTGTGCTTCCTTTTATCAGATATAGGGGAAAATAATTTTATTGTATGTTTTTTGTAATTTAAGTACAGTTAGACTTTAAAAGATAATTAAGATCAAGCATGACAGTGAATGACCATGTTTCAAGGTGAAATGTTCTGCAGAAAGCAGTTTTGTATTATAAAGCCCGTTACAAAACCACACGAGTATTATAAAGAATTTTGGTTCCAAGATGGGCACATTTGAACCTTGAAAACTTAAAATAGAGGGCCAAAATTATTTTCAAAATACTTGATTGAAACTCTCATGCCCAAAGTGTTGTATATATAAACCCAAGGAAAGAAAAGGGAACTTTTCTGTAAGTTTCTCCTAAGAAAAAGGTTAGGTGGGAAACAAAGCAAATAAGGTTTTTGTGTTGTGCATTTAGAGAGCCAGACATACTTAAAACATGTTGTAGTTTGTCAAAAATATAGTTAGTGTTCACATCTCTGATAGAATCAAGTTTACACAGGTATTTGATATTTTTAAAGCCTTATTCCTCCTAGATTGCCATTCATTACTTTGTTTCAGCCATGTTCGTTCTTGTGAACACTTTATTGTTCTTTCTGGAAGAAATCTACATGAGTGCAAACTTTACTGGAAAAAAGACTTTAGTTTTGGCTACGTATCATCTAAAACCAAGTAATAGATACAGGCCTTGTGTTAGGACTCTGTTGCGTGAAAATGCTTAAAGAGAAGGTTCTCCTGAGACTAAATCTTAAATAAGCATAATCCAGAATGTTATGCATCAAACTTCTCGTTCAGCTGTGGACATGTCATGGAAATATTTTGGTTCCTTCTTTTAATTTAGAATTTAAGATCTCAAGCCTACAATTAACTTGTTTAAAAAGGAAAACACAAAACAACTCAACAGCTTTGATTTGATTTAAACTCTTAAGAGCGTGGAGGTTCCAAGGCACAGTCCTATTCTAGGTCAGGTAGGCTTTGCTGCAGTTTGCTGCTGCTGTTGGTACGTTCAGCATCCTGTCCACAGAGACTTGTCATTTTAGAACTATTTTAAAACTATTTCTTAAGAATGTTTTGTCAATGAAAAAAATCAGAGGGAGCTACTTGATGTATCAACGGGGCTGTGTAAATATGCCATAGCTGAATGTTGTAAAATACTGTCAGCTTTGCAGAACAGTAGAGGCCAGAGCATTGAGCAGGACTCATTAAAAATAGTGAAGTCTCTATATAGTACTTTGAAAATGAGAATTTTGCCCTCTTTTTCTGGGAGTAAATTAGGTCAGAGTGTTCCCAGAATTTACATTTCAATTAAAAATCCCAATAATAACACATTGTGCTTATAGTGAATGATTCCTTCTCAGGGAAAGATGATATCTCCTGATACTTTGTTAAAGAAAAGCCCCTTGATTGCAAAAGGCCACACATCAGTGGTAAGAACTCTTCTTCCTTGTTTGTCTTCTTCAGTTAACTTAAGCCTGTGGGGGGGTAATACACTGTAATCAGACCTCAGGCTTTCACTGTCTGGGTTAGATATGTTTGCAATTGTATATTTTGGTCTCTAGAGGTTTTTTGAAATATAAAAGAAAACAAAACTTTTCTTTGTTTTCTTTTAAACTCACCCACACCTGAAAAATTAGACAAATGATCCTCTTTCCTTAAAAGGAATGGTTCTTTTTGTTTGGAGAGGAATTGCTCTAAAATATACTATGCAGAGCAGGTCATGCTTACAGTCTCCCTTTTTTCACAAAAGTTTGCAAATTCTTAATTGACAACGAAAGCCTCTTCCTCTTGTCATCCGCAAAAGAAGAATAATGTCAATCACACATTTTATTAGTTAGATTTCTCTTCTTGTGCACTTTATATGCAGAATGGCCACATTCACCATATAATACTGTTTCTTTTTGTTGAAGTGCAAGAAGTGTTTTCAACATTTTAACAATCTTTCAAAGTGATCACTGTGTATAGAGATTCAAATACTAGTTATCCACCGATGTAGGTAGTCCGTGAGATTGAACCGTAATTTATAGAAATAAGATTTGATTAAGTTGCCCGTTGTCTACTAGAATTGTGGTGAATTACAATCATAGCTTTTCTGTCCGAATAAAAGACATTCCAGTGGAATTGTGTGCGTGCATGTGTAAAAAACATCTTAGAGACTTCAGGTAGACACCTAAGAACTAAGCCAAAATAGTCTGTTTCCACCTTTTTAAGGAATGCTGAGTAATTTTGTGGCCTTACTTTGAGCAAACAAAATAGGCATTAATCATCTGTCCTCTGAAACTTGCCTCAGCCTAAAAAGTCTCAAGCTATGTACTATGTATCTGATTTCCTCCCCCCTGCCCCCCGCCCTGAAAAATAAAATCAATGTTTTGGAAAACTTTCTGAACTAGTCTGGAAATTGGTACATCTCTAGAAAACAGCACCTTTTTGTCTACACGTAAGTACTATTCCATAGAAGAATAACTTCACAGTGTGTGTTTTCCACGTTGTGCTAGTTTGCACAGCTTTTGTGGTATTTGGCTGCTAAGTTGAGTCTGTTGTTCCAAGATCATCTGGACTAGATGTCATTGCTCTATCTAAATGGCCGTAGTAACCAGGAGTACTTCTTTTTGGTATGACATAGTGGTGAGCTCATACAAGAGGTCAGCTTCATTTAGAGCATGCCTTTTGTGCATGTGTGCATACAACCCACTTTTGCGAATATTTCTTAATTTCATGATGTTCTACTTCCAGTGATTTTAGGCTTGTTTCATGTTGTTCTTATTTTTTTACATTGGGATTGTTGTTGAATCATATGTATTTCGATGCAAATCAGCTGAAACGTTTGTGGGATATGCATTGTCAATATCCGTAAATACTGCCTAAGTGCAAGAAGAAAGAATAATGCATCCTTGAATGTCTCTCTCTGATTACTCTCAGCATTTTCAGGCACATGTTTTTCCCTAATATTAAGAGTGTTACCTCCCCTGCTTCTATTTTTGCCTCCAGAATATTTTATCTTTCTCTTATTGGTGGTGTGCAAAACTTAGCTAGTACTAGGGTGCCCAAAGTGATAAAAATACACACAGCTTTGAATGCAAGGTATACTGCTACCCAACCTCCAGTCTTCTAAATGCATGTCTTATTGCTCCTCAAGATCAATCTACAATCTTTCTTTCTTTTAATAGTTTTTAGTAAGTTCTGGTAATCCCCTCTGTGCAAAAAACTACTTTGTGCACAACTTTCTGAAACTGGATAGAAATTCCCAGTTCACATGAGTGTAAAACTCTTTTCAACAGTTTAGTTACATGCCTTCCCCCTCTCTGACAGGAGCCATACTGCCTTGCACTATGTGTAAAAATCTCGGTGCATATTTCTCTTAAAGTCTTTTGCCTGCGCTGAAGATCTGTGCTTTGGTTATCCTAGTTCTGTAAGGCCAAGTTCTCCCACTGGTCAGAGCTAGTTGACTAAGTGTTTTATTCTGTACTATATAAAATTGTATCAGATAATGTTCAGAAGTAGATGTTTGGCTTCAGTTTTTGCCTGTTTCCCCTCTTCCTGTTTTCCACCACTGTGTCAGAACTCTGTGTAACCAAACCCAAACTCATCTTTCTGCCTCATTGCAAATGCATGTGCATCCCTTCTTCATGTTACTGCCATGATCACAGCTCTTTCATGGTGCCTGCCAGGAGTTCAAAGAATGGAAAATTTATTGACATTGTGAAACACATCATGGGAATCTGTTAAAATGAATGAATGTTCTGGTGGGCAACGCACATGTCAAAGAAAATCCTTGAGCTCAGTGGAGGAATACTGTAAACACTGTGCTTAGAGCATCTGCTTGGAATACTAAACTTAGTTCACACAGGTGCACGGTTGTAAAACACAGCAACTAACTATAAAGTAACTTGAGTGGGCATACAAAATGGTATGGAAGCAGATCAAGTCCTGTGTGAATTGCCCAATATTATTTCACTGGTACTTTTGAGAGGGAGACAGAATGGAGGCGACGTGCAAGCAGAATACTAAGGGGTGATTTGAGTACTGTGTGACGCAATTAAAGTCAGTTTTCCTGTCCTTGTATTGTGCATTTAACATGGGCAACTTTCCGCAGATGTTCACTGTAGAACTTATTGTACATACCTGTGTGTGAACTCCAGACTGAATAATTTCAAAGGAATGCCAAATTCTGAAGGTCTTATTGTGTCGTCTTAGCAACCTGTAGATGGGAGATTAATGGATCTCTTGCATTGCAAATGTTAGGAACAAAGTCTTGACAGGCCCATATTTTTTTACTAACATGCCAGATTTTGGTTTTTCACATTTGCTTCTGGCTTACTGATGTTCTCCTTGGACAGAGCTAGACCTTCAAGCCAGTGAGAGCTGCTAAGCATGTGATACTTTGGAGGGAAAGGTCATGCATTTCAACTGAGTAGCAATTTTTAATGCAGAGGAAATTATTTGTTTGTAAAGAAATGGCAAAATATCTGTTTTTGTAAGCAAAGAAACAAATGAAATGTAAATGTTTGCTTTATATGGAGTAACACAAGTAATATGCTTCATATTTTTTGCAGGTATCTCTATTGCTAGTCATATTTATGATGGTACTCTGATTTAAAGAATAATTTTGAACAGTCTTGCATTATCCAGTTATTAATCAGAAGTTAAGGTTTTTTGTAGATGTTTGGAATAATTTTGAAATACTTGAATTCTGATTTATTTTCTTAAATTCTTGTGCCTTTTAGTGACGGTTATTTGTAATTCTACATTCTAAAGGCAACTGACTTTATCAAAAAGATCCATATGCTGCTTGCATTTCCACCACAGAGAGGGAAGGAAAAAAAAAAAAAAAAAAGTAGGCAGAGCCAGCTATTTGAATACTTTTTCTGAAATAGACAAAATATCAGCTGCTTTCACCTGTGGAAAACTGTTGCAGACCTCTGTAACCTGATTATACATTTTGTTTGAACATAGGTTCTTGACAGGTTTAAACATCAGTGAG